>NW_022147154.1:1971629-1982588 GCF_002938485.1 Sitophilus oryzae
CAAATATTTATTTAAGGAGATATAGAAAAATAATTCTAATTTTATTTTGTTACGCACTTTAAAAGAAACTAAATTTATATTTGAATTTGCTGTAGAATTTCACTCATTAATTTTTGAACCTTTTAACATATCTTGGAAGGAATTCTGCACTATTTCACAAACATATTTTGCCAGTTTTACTTAAATTATTAGATGATTATTGAGACTTCTTTTCTGGTGTAGCTTTGTGGAATTATCAAGTAATTAAAAATAACTAAGAAATGTAAATCGTAAAGTGAAAGTTGTGCTAAGTACAGGGCTCGAATTCTGGAACTTTGACATAAAAACGTTACGCTTTCAAAGCCGTAAGCGAAAGTATTTGATTATTATTCATACCGTTTTAGAGAAAATAAAAAAAAATAACATGAAAATATAGTCGAATTATTTCAAAGTACTAAAAATAAAAAGGCGTTTCTATGGTAATATAATTTTGATTTCATTCTTTGATAGATTGTTATAATTAATTTTTATTAACGTGATATTTTTTGCTGTTGTTAAAGTATCAAATTTTCTGATAACTATTATCACCCTTTCCCTAGCATTAAACTAAATGAATTTTGTGCTTCTCTAAAATTCTGATACAGCAAAAAATATGTCGTTAATTAAAATTCTAACAATAACAATCTATCAAAGGATGAAAACGATATTATATACCATAGAAACGCGTCTTGATTTTATTTCAAAAACTATGAACAGAATTAACCATTTTAGAACAAGCAAAAAATTTTATGATGAACGCATTTCTGTCAAAATGTCAATAATAAAAAAGTTGTTCCTCTTGTAAAGACAATTCGGGGACTGTATATGAAATTTTTATCCGTGTCGATTATCTTTATTGTTGAGTATAAAAATAAGGTAATAGTCATATATACAACTTTATAAATAAAAGGTAAACTTTTACTGTGAAAATTACATTTTAGGCACGAGAAATCCCCGACGCTAAGCACTCAAGCGTGTGAGGCGAACCTCTGCACTTTCTTTATAAATCTCCATATGGAAAAACTCGTTACGAGCATGTTTCTCTTCCATTGTTATCGTTCGAAATGCAACACAGCCTTCTTGTTGGCTAAATTGGATCTGCTTTCGGTTCCTAGTTTGTTTCGATATCGCAGGAATATCAGACATGAAACAATAAAAACCGAATTAAATTGCATTGTTTTGTGTGTAAAGTTTTCCAATTTTTCATGGTATTTTTTAGGATGTAGGAAAAAAGAGTCTCTAAATTTTATAAACCATTAATATTAGTAAATACACTAAAATATTCATTTAAAATGGATGTCAATTAGGAAAAATGATTTCAATCTTATTTTTTAAAGGTACACTTGAAACAACATTCTTATATCAATTTTTGGTAGAAATCTACTGATTAATTTTAGAACTCGGCCTCTAATAAATTACTACTGCTACTACTATAATAATTATTATAAATGGCTTTTTTCTGGAATGCCATTTTTATGCATCATTTCACGTACAATTATTTGTAGCTGCTTTACTGAAATTGTTAGAAGATTGTTGACACTTGTATTCTCACACTACCCACGGGAAAATTTAAATTCACAAAGAAATGCGAATCACACACTGGTAAATTATGTAAATCGTACAGGGATAGTTTTATGTCAGTTTAAATAGAAATATATTTACTTTTTATTAATCATACGTATTTGGTAAAATTGAAATTAAGATAAATTAATAAATATTAAGATTATTGTTAGTTCCCAGTAGTTAGTACATAGAAAATATTAATTCAAATGAACCTGCAAACATTCATGGCGATTCCATTTGCCAACACTATGAGACACATACAGACGAACGAACAGAAACTTGGAGTATTTTTGACCCGATTCACACCGATACTAGGTTTATGTCGTACTCAAGTACGACTTACGTATGGGGAAATTAAAATAACTTTGATTGCACATCATAATACCAGCAAACTCCATATATAAGACAACGCATAGTGTCATTGATGACGTGCAGGTATTTGGATTAATATATGCCTGAAGAAGCGACAACTCGCGAAACGTCGCGTCGCAGAAAAACATAATTGTTTCCTTTCTGGCCTTCCCAAACACCCACTATTTTTTTCTACGTGTTAATAAATATGTGCTGAAATACTAGACGTGAAATAATAAGAGAGTATTATACAAGTAGCTTGTTAGTTTGTGATGGTCCGTTGTTCTTGAAGATAGTGGATTACGGTTTTTGGGTAGGTACGGTAGTTTACGGTAGGTTACGGTAGTGGATTACATGAATGTTAGCTACTTTTTTATAAGTATCCATGACTAAAATTGTCACACTCTGCTTTATTTATGAGATACAGGGAGAAGTTAAAAATATATTATTTTGGGAAACTCCTTGTAACTCGGTATCTCTGCAGTATTTTTACGTAAAAACTGACATAATACAGGGTGGTCCGAACTGCATTACGGAAACTTCGGCAGCATATTCCTCAGAAAAAAGATAAGTAAAAAAGTTCGTATAAATGTATGTCCTAAAATGTTTAGTTTCGGAGATACAGGGTGTATAATATGTATGTTTTATTTTTATTCCGTTTTTTTCGAAATAATTTCCTAAGTAACCTCAATATTCAGATGAAAATTGGTGCTCGGGAGTTTTTTGACACGAGAAATTTGATTTTGATTTCAACAACCTTCATATTTTTTAACTGGTTTGAAGAGTAGTAACTTTTTGTCCGTATCTGTATAAAACCACTGAGTAAAAAATATACATTTACGACGTTTTTTTACGTAAAAAGGTCGCTTGGTAAAAATCGCTACGAGTAATAGTTCTAGATATATTTGGAATCGAAATTATCAATACCTCTCATTATTAACATAAATTAACCATGTTGAATAAATAGTTATTAGACTGAAATCATAAATTTGAAATGTTTTTGTGACAAAAGTTCAACAGAAACTGTTTTTTCATCATTTTTTCTCATTTTTTCGAAGACAATTTATGATTAATTAAAAAGAATAAAAACTTTCCAAATTAATCATTTCAGTCAAATAACTATATTTTCAACATATTGATTTTTTGTCAATAATAACAAATATTGACTATTTCCATTCTAAATGTCTTGAGAACGGTTGCTTTTAGAGATTTTTACCAAGAGACATTTTTTTACACGGAAATGTATATTTTTTCACTCAGTAATTTTATACAGGTACGGACGAAAAGTTATTTCTCTTGAAAACAGTTAAACACATGTAGGTGGCGCCCCCTACTATTAGGAGTCATATTGACATCAAAATTGCATTTCTCACATCAAAAAAAACTAGACACCAATTTTCATTCAAATATTGACGTTACTTCAGAAATTATTTGGAAAAAATCTAATTAAAAATGAAACTTCTACACCCTGTATCTCCGAAACTAAGACATACATATATACAAACTATTTTACTTATTTTTATCTGCAGAATATGTTGCCGAAATTTCCGAAATACAGTTCAGACCACCCTGTATAACTACAAAAGACTAGACATTACGTTTTTAATGTTTATTCTTCGACAAGTAACTTTCGTAATAAGAAATAAGTATTGTACTAAAGCAACCGCTTTTAAGAATCCTGAGTTACCACGGGGGATTAAGCCAACGTCTTTTCCGAGGCTTTAAGTTTCCGTTTCGCCATTAAACAGGAAAAACAAAACAGGGTAGAGCAACAAGCCCGGCAAAGTATGGCGAGATCCCGTCGTATTTATTGAGGTATTACCGCCCCTAAGTCCGCTGTCCTCTATTCAGATTAGAGACCCTTGTCACATGTTTATTCAAATATTTGGAAACGCGACGAAAACTAACGAAGGCACGTTGGCCAAGGCTTAAATAATTCAAAAACCCCTTATTACAGCGATGGAGCGTCCCATATATCTACGAGTATACCATGTCTACTGAATATACATATTATTAAGTCACTGTGTTACTTAGTCCATTAAATAAGGATACGAAAAAAAATCTCGCCGAAACAAAAACTGGTAAAAACTTTTTAGGTGGATTGTGTACCTTTTGGGGAGTAGTTTTAGGGGGAGAATTGTAACCCCGTGCTCGGCCAGCTTTGACCGAAAAAATGATCCCAAATGGCCAAAAAATCTGTTTTTCACAAATATCTGTCAAAATATGCAATTTACAAAATTTTTCTTAGAATAAGAAATGGAGATTAGGTAATTACCTAAAAAATGATTCTAATCATTTTTTACGTAGAATTAGTAGTTTTCGAGATATTCCGCCTCGTAGATCTTAACGCTCCGGAAATCATAAGCGGAGTGATAGGACAAATTGTTTAATAACTCGGCTAAAATTTTATATTTTTTAATGATTCAGAGTTCATTTAAAACGTAAAATCAACAACTATCACATTTAGGAACTTTTCTGAATTTTGTCATATTTTATGATAATTTTGCCAGCCATTCCTTGTCACTAAAAATTTTCAGATTTTTCCTAACTTATTCATATTTTCACTAATAATAGCTTATTTGTCAAGATTTTTTAACAGTTGTTCTTAGAGTCTCTTTGAGCAACAAGTTTGAAGTATTTGTTTAATCACATTTTAATAAATAAACAACTATTCGTAAGTGGGTTTTTCTGCTTTTTGGGATTTCCGGAATGTGTAGTAAACAAAAGAAAATGTCATAATAAATTTATAAGTAACAAACACCAATGAGAAGTTAGAAATCAATGATAAAGGTTCAAAGTTACCTTCTTTCAAATTTCAAAGTTCTTTCAGAGTATATTGTTCTTGTCTATTTTCCCGGATATAATGGACTACATTTTAGGGGCTATGAAACATAACTTATAAAATTGCGTATGACCATGCTTGTGATATCTGGTACCCGCACCAAAAAGAATCTTGACAAATAAGCTATTATTATTAGGGAAAATACGAAGAAGTTTGTAAAAATCTGAACATTTTTTGGCCAAGGAATATTTGCTCGGCTTTTTATTATTATAAAATATGACAAAATTCCAACAAGAAACAAGTACCAAAATGTGATACTAACTATCAAAACAAAATTAATAATAATTTAGGATTATACAGGGTGTTCCTTAATGACATGCTAATATTTAAGGAGATAGTTCTTGGATCAATTCTAAGTAAAAAACTTATATGGATATATGTCCTAAACATCTTAATTTTTCGCGACATTTTCTTTTTGAAAATTTGGAATTTTCTTAAAAGAAATTATGTTTTTAGTTAAAAAACATAATTTTACAAGAAACAAAATCTGGAAACGATCCAGTGGTTCTCAAAATTTAAGAGAACATTTTTTGTAAATTTTTAAAGTAAAATAACTCGGTTATTTTGGACTTATTTGAAAAATGGTTAAGAGAAAATATGTTTCTTTTTTCGAGATCTACCAGCCCTGAAAATATTTACACTTATTTAAGACTCACTCTGTGTAATAAAAAAGAATTCCTTTATTCAAAGTTTACAGAAAACTTAAATAACCAGATTACTGCACTAGAGAAACCAAAGAACTCGACAACGTGTTCTTCATTTGAAATTTAAATTACCTCGTGCTTTACAACACCGTGGTTCAGTGTGATTCTTTACAGATTTACGCCTTACGAATGGCAGAATCCCCACCCGTGCAATCCCGATCCCGACCGCTTGGAAAACCAATTTACATTGTTTAACTGTATGTGGTTCGCCATCGGATCGCTGATGCAACAAGGATGCGATTTCCTACCCAAGTAAGATTTTGGACGTGTTTTGGTTTAGTGGAAGAGATTAATAATTCAATTAAATTAAAGATTTAAAATCTCGAAGAGATTTAGTAAAAGGATTTTCAGTTTTTTCAAGAGAATATTGAGAAACAACCTTTATTCCTTGATTTCCTAGAATTAATTTGATTTTGGATAGTTACATTAATCAAACCCAGGTTGTTTGTTCCTGGAAAATAGGTGTCCCAGTTTATATTTTAATTAAAAAAATGTTACTTCTTATTTTTTATCCTGTATATTAAATTAAATTAATAGAAACATGGAAACAGAGTACATTTAAAAAAAATGTAAAGGGCAGTTTGGGAGTTTAAAAGTGAGTGATTCATCGTAGTTTAGCCATTTATAAAGAAAAGGTGATCTGTCTAGACCATTTTCAGCGTTGAATTTGTGCCGCCTCATTTGAAAAGTAGTCGTATCTTTAATGGGATATCCGATATATTATTACATTATAGCAATTACTTTCATTTCTTATACTCATATATATATATATATATATATATATATATATATATATATATATATATATATATATATATATATATATATATATATATATATATATATATATATATATATATATATATATATATATATATATATATATATATCATTAATACACTCACCAGTACGAAGTCACCTTAAAATGTTCATGTACCTATTTTAAAATGATTGTGTTCTAGTTGACCGATTTTGATTGATAACATTTTAAGCAATTTGTAGCTAAATTATTTGACTTTTCATAGCATTGCTAAAATAATGAATTATATATATATATATATATATATATATATATATATATATATATATATATATATATATATATATATATATATATATATATATCATTAATACACTCACCAGTACGAAGTCACCTTAAAATGTTCATGTACCTATTTTAAAATGATTGTGTTCTAGTTGACCGATTTTGATTGATAACATTTTAAGCAATTTGTAGCTAAATTATTTGACTTTTTCATATTTCTTTCGAAATTAAAAATCAAAATTCCCATCTGTAAATTATACGAGGGAAAAGAAAATGTTGATATTTTGGTGAATGTTTGAAATACCCTGTGGAGTATATTAACATGGCAAGGATATTAAAAATAGCTTTATCATATTCTTTCGATAGTTTGTTTTTTTGGTTCATCTCGATAGCAATAGAGAGATTCGCTTTTGAAGAAGACACTAAAGTTTTTCGTATTTTTTACATTACAGTCATACCTATGCTCGTGGTCCTCCTCAAAAAACCTATAAATAAGTATTGTTGTCTATGAAAAATCATATAATTCTTGTCTGTTGGGCAGTTACTCGAGCAGAGATGGTTTTAAGTCCAACAGTTGATCTCTACCATCATCAATTAAAGCAGTAATATCCGACACTTTAGAACTTAACACTAAAACAAAAACATAAATAAACAATAATAATATGACTTTTCATTAGAAAAACAACAAACACTATTTTATACTAACAAAGGTATGCTTTCAATGCTAAAATTGCTGTAAATCGTTACTGTCTTATTCAAAGTCGAATATTTCCAATAAAAATAAAGCTACTGAGATGAATAAAAAACAGACTATCGACAAAAGATGTACCTAGATGATAAAATTATTTTTAAATTCCTTGCTTTGTTAATATTTCATGATGTTTACTCAGGATGTTTCAAACTTTCACCAAAATATCAACGTTTTGCTTTCCCTCGTATAAATGACAGATGCGAACTTTCATTTTTAATTTAAGACACTAAAAAGCCAAATAATTTAACTAAATATTGCTTAAAAAAATCATTAAAATTGGCGCACTTGTTCAAAATATATTGATCTTTTAAGAACTTTTTATGTGGCCGTTTTTCGTGCCGGTCGGTAGTAGAGTGTAGTTTTTCAGAAAAAATATAAAACATGATCTTGAATAAGCATTGGTTAAATCATGAATTGAACATACTGAATATATAAATTTGAGATCATGGTAATATATTCGATCTGTCTTAAGTAACCAAATGGATATCATACAAGGAGTTAAAAAAATAATTTATTTCCGTTTTTTTTTTATAAAATTGCTTAAATCTATGTTATTTTAAATTGAAACCAATGTACCTATATTATTTATAAAATTAGAAGACTTAAAAATACTTTTTAAAGGTATTATCTGTCATACCGAAACCTTCTGATTTCTTTAATAGAGCCATTTAAATATTAATAATTCAATTGTTATAGTCTCATTACAAAGAATTCCTACCGTGACAATTTTAGAAATTTAGCAAGTAAGTAATTCATTTTAAATATGCCCAATTCATTATTTTAGCAATGCTTATTTAAAATCATATTTTTACCACTTTTAGAGATCATTTTTTTTGAAAACTATTAGAGTAAGAACCGGAAATCGTTAGGGATTTAATGAAAGTACTTTAAAAACCTAATATTATACATGGAGTTTCAAAAATCAAAGATGATACTACTTTTCAAATGAAGCAGCGTTTCTGTAATGCTGAAAATAATGTGGGTTCAAGCAGGTGCCTTTATGTAAAAATACAAATTTTCAAAAAATATATATATATATATCACTGGTTCTCCATAAATGTCTAATATACGCATCACCGTGAATAACCCTGTATAAAATATTCTCCTATCAATTTTACGTAATAAAATTTGATACTGACATAATTTAAAAGGTTAATTAACATATTTTAATATTATTTGATTTTTTTTCAAATCAAATCAAATTTAAACCAGATCAAATTTAAACCAGTAGTAGTTTCAAAAAAAAATTAATTTCATTTATTGAACTAAACGATGTTAAAGTTATTATAAACCAAAAATAAATACTCAATATATTACCAATATGCAAATATATATTTTCTGCTTAACAATAAGATGACTAGTTAGCAAATAGATGTGAGCAGAACGCTAGCATATAAATTTGAATTTAATAGTGGTGAACTTTTCATAACTTCTTAATATAGGATTTACCGATAGTCTACAAACAAGTTTATTGACTTAAGGGTCTTTTGGCTTTGGCTTATATTTTGTAAATACCCACCCAAGTCAGAATTACTTTTTATTTTTTAAAAATAAACATATTTTGAATTATTAAGAAAATGTCAATTTCAGAACATTGAAAGTTTTATTATAAATTAATAAATAAACATATACTTGCGACTATTAATGTTTTGCGGAAATATTTTAAAAATTAAATCTTCTGAAATGTATAATTTCATTTTAACATGTTTACAAAATTCATTTGTTTTCTTCCACTACCAAAACGCGTCCCACAATTAGTTTAAGTAACACTGTCCTGATGGTTGCAGGTTCAGCCCTTACGAATGGGACAACCCGCACCCATGCAACAGTGATCCCGACGTCCTAGAGAACCAGTTCACCCTGTTAAATTCCCTCTGGTTCACCATTGGGTCGTTGATGCAGCAGGGGTCAGATATCGCCCCAAAGTAAGTGTCGTTTCATGTCATATTTTGTTGTCATATCCTCATTTCTACTTCTTTCTAATCGTTTTTAGCTGTATATGCTGCTATTTATGATCTGTCTTAATGCAGGGTGAACTGCTTCTTTTCGGGTCTTTCTAGGTGTTGAATTAGCAGTGTAAAGCCGCGTACACAAGCATACAAAGTTACCTCCGTAAAACATACGTGTAGGTTTGCTCTCAGTTTGGACGTTACATGTTGTTTAGATATTATTGCTTAAATATTGATAAAAAATAATATGAACAACATGGCTTGAAAGCACAAACATGCTCAAGTTGTGTACTTGGCTTTACGTGCATGTAACTTTTATATTTTAAAAATTATATTTATCTAAGCTAATACGTATTCTATTTGGCAGTGAATATCACAATATAATTTCGACTGTATATTTACTTAATAAATATTATAGCGATATTTTTAGGAAAAAGTAAATTATAAAAATTAGTATAATAAATTATAATAATAATACATTCATCGGCACGATGGACTGAGTTTGATGATTTTTTTAAGTAATTTGTAGCTAAATGATCTGACTTTTTACTACTTCTTTCCAAATTAAAAATGAATTCTGCCATCTGTAAATTATACGAAGGAAAACAAATTGTTGATATATTGGTAAAAGTTTGAAGATCCTGTAGAGTACATTAACTAAGCAAGGAATTTAAAAATAATTTTGTCATCTAGGTGTATATTTGTTCGATAGTTTTTTTTATTTATCTCAATAACTTTTTTTTTTAGATATTTGCTTTTGAAGAAGACACTAACATACTTTCGTATTTTTTACATTAAAATCATATTTTTGCTTTTGGTCCTAGTGAACAGACCTATGAAATAGTATTTATGAGTTATGCAATGCCACTGTCTTTGAAAAATCATATCATTATTGTCTGTTGGGCAATTACTCTAATTTTTAATTCAGAAAGAGGTATTAAAATGTTAAATAATTTAGCTCCAAATTTCTTAAAAATCATCAAAATCTTTCCACTAGAAAAAAGAATATTAAACTTTAAAGTACACCATAATTTTAAAGTGTGAGGAGTGTATATTTTAATTAATTAAATATTAGTTTTTAAAATATCTAATAAACTTAGTTAAATTTATTTTGAACATAATAAACTACAAGTTTAGACAAATAAATATTGTTTGCTCTGTTGTAAACTCATATTAAATAATATAAAATTGTACAATACGATATAGAATTATAATATAAACTAGAAGAGTTAATCATTTAATTCTTCTAACAGATAAATGTACTATATTTGGTTCTGGGCACATCAAATTTTAGTGAATAAACATAGAACCTAACAGAAAATTAGCCAGCAGAACTCACCTTTACTAGTATTTCCTTTACTTGACATTATGATGTGTATAGGTGATTTTTTATTAAATGGTATATCAAAATATTTGATGGTTACCAAATATTTATGATTTTGTAATCTATAGAAAAGCAGCGCTTTAGCATTTACCATAAAATAGCGAGCAATTTGTGACAAAACAATATAAATTATATATCACTGTAATCACAAAACTTCGATCTATGTCGGTATCGCAACGGAATTTTAAATTGTGTCTTTATTTTCGAGAAAATTTAGTCCAAAGATAACGTATATTTTGTTGATGTTTGACAAACAAAATCTTAAAAATAAATAAGTTGTCTAAAATGTGCTACAATACCGACATAGTACAATCCTTTATCTTTAATTTCCTTCTTCATTTGTGTATAAATA